>NW_025745856.1:258314-289759 GCF_021184085.1 Oncorhynchus gorbuscha | reverse complement strand
AGAGTTGGAGCGAGCGAGAGAGAGTTGGAGGAGAGAGCGAGCGAGCGAGAGTTGGAGGAGAGAGAGAGTTGGAGGAGAGAGCGAGCGAGAGCTGGAGGAGAGAGAGGGGGCGAGAGAGAGTTGGAGGAGAGAGCGAGCGAGAGAGAGTTGGAGGAGAGAGCGAGCGAGAGAGAGTTGGAGGAGAGAGAGCGAGCGAGAGAGAGTTGGAGGAGAGAGCGAGCGAGAGAGAGTTGGAGGAGTTGGAGGAGAGAGCGAGCGAGAGAGAGTTGGAGGAGAGAGAGCGAGCGAGAGAGAGTTGGAGGAGAGAGCGAGCGAGAGAGAGTTGGAGGAGAGAGCGAGCGAGAGAGAGTTGGAGGAGAGAGCGAGCGAGAGAGAGTTGGAGGAGAGAGCGAGCGAGAGAGAGTTGGAGGAGAGAGCGAGCGAGAGAGAGTTGGAGGAGAGCGAGAGAGAGAGTTGGAGGAGAGAGCGAGCGAGAGAGAGTTGGAGGAGAGAGCGAGCGAGAGAGAGTTGGAGGAGAGCGAGCGAGAGAGAGAGTTGGAGGAGAGAGCGAGAGAGAGTTGGAGGAGAGAGCGAGAGAGAGTTGGAGAGAGCGAGAGAGAGTTGGAGAGAGCGAGAGAGAGTTGGAGAGAGCGAGAGAGAAAGAGTTGAAGGAGAGAGACACACACACACACACTCACCTGAGACTTGGGCAGCAGGAGAGGCTTGTTGGCCTCGTTGCCAAAGAAGGGAGAGTGGTAGAGCTGAAGGAACACAAAACTACAAGACAGAGATAGAGATTAAAGCATTAGGAAAGGCTCTGTGTGTGTGTGTGTGTGTGTGTGTGTGTGTGTGTGTGTGTGTGTGTGTGTGTGTGTGTGTGTGTGTGTGTGTGTGTGTGTGTGTGTGTGTGTGTGTCTATTTAACCTGGGACTGAGTCCACTGGTCTTCTCAGTGTTGGTGGGTCCGGGCCGGGTGGTGTGGTACGCGTCTCCTCCTATCCTCTCTCCTGGAGGAGGGGGCCGACACTGAGATGGTGTGACCCCTGGGACGGTGCCCTCCGCTGGGGGAGAGGGGTCCAGGCTGGTGGGGCGCTGGGAACTCCAACCTCATCCTGGCTCCCTGCGAGGAAGAGGAACCTCCTCCTCCCGATGTCCCAGACAACCCCCCTGTCACTGGGGTGGTATCCCCACTCTGATTCTGTCTGTTCACCCCTCCTCCTCCACTCTCCACCTTCTCCATCTCTTTCTCCGCCGGGGCTGTTGTGGCTGGCTCCCCTCTGAAGGTGACCGAACCCCGGGTACCTCTCCTCCTCCGGCCCCGGGTCCTGTTGTGGTCTTGGGGAAGGCCTCTGGTAGGGTCTGGAGCTCAGGGGAGGAGCTGGACTTGTTGAGGGTCTGGGTCTCAGGCTGGTTCTGGGTCTGGAAGGGGAGCTCTGGGCCTTGGCTGCCCGGGGTGGAGGGGGCCAGGGGGGGCTGGTCGATGGGGATGAACCCCTCACTCACCTCCTCCAGGGTGGACTTCTCATCCTCCTGGCTGGAACTGGAGGACGACTGAGGGGAAGAACAGATGAAAAACATCAATGTCTCCCAATAACCACCTGCCATAATCTATTGTCTGTAGAGTACTACTCCCCCCGTCTGTAGTGTACTACTCCCCCCGTCTGTAGAGTACTACTCCCCCCGTCTGTAGAGTACTACTCCCCGTCTGTAGAGTACTACTCCCCCCGTCTGTAGAGTACTACTCCCCCCGTCTGTAGAGTACTACTCCCCCGTCTGTAGAGTACTACTCCCCCCGTCTGTAGAGTACTACTCCCCCCGTCTGTAGAGTACTACTCCCCCCGTCTGTAGAGTACTACTCCCCCGTCTGTAGAGTACCACTCCCCGTCTGTAGAGTACCACTCCCCCCGTCTGTAGAGTACCACTCCCCCCTGTAGAGTACCACTCCCCGTCTGTAGAGTACCACTCCCCCCGTCTGTAGAGTACCACTCCCCCGTCTGTAGAGTACCACTCCCCCCGTCTGTAGAGTACCACTCCCCCGTCTGTAGAGTACCACTCCCCCCGTCTGTAGAGTACCACTCCCCCCGTCTGTAGAGTACCACTCCCCCGTCTGTAGAGTACCACTCCCCCGTCTGTAGAGTACCACTCCCCCGTCTGTAGAGTACCACTCCCCCGTCTGTAGAGTACCACTCCCCCCGTCTGTAGAGTACCACTCCCCCCGTCTGTAGAGTACCACTCCCCCGTCTGTAGAGTACCACTCCCCCGTCTGTAGAGTACCACTCCCCCGTCTGTAGAGTACCACTCCCCCCGTCTGTAGAGTACCACTCCCCCGTCTGTAGAGTACCACTCCCCCCGTCTGTAGAGTACCACTCCCCCGTCTGCAGAGTACCACTCCCCCCGTCTGTAGAGTACCACTCCCCCCGTCTGTAGTGTACCACTCCCCCCGTCTGTAGTGTACCACTCCCCCGTCTGTAGTGTACCACTCCCCCCGTCTGTAGTGTACCACTCCCCCCGTCTGTAGAGTACCACTCCCCCCGTCTGTAGAGTACCACTCCCCCCGTCTGTAGAGTACCACTCCCCCCGTCTGTAGAGTACTACTCCCCCGTCTGTACTACACCCCCGTCTGTAGAGTACTACTCCCCCGTCTGTAGAGTACTACTCCCCCTGTCTGTAGAGTACTACTCCCCCTGTCTGTAGAGTACTACTCCCCCTGTCTGTAGAGTACTACTCCCCCTGTCTGTAGAGTACTACTCCCCCTGTCTGTAGAGTACTACTCCCCCTGTCTGTAGAGTACTACTCCCCTGTCTGTAGAGTACTACTCCCCTGTCTGTAGAGTACTACTCCCCCTGTCTGTAGTGTACCACTCCCCCTGTCTGTAGTGTACCACTCCCCCTGTCTGTAGTGTACTACTCACCCTGCTGAGTGTTCTAGGGGGCAGGGCCTTGGTGAACTTGTCAGCAGCGATGTAGATGGGTTCAGAGGGCATGGCCTCAAACTTCTCCGCCTCTGGCCAATCAGAGGGGTAGTCTACGTGGCCCCTGACCCCTGTCCCCTCTAGCACTACCACAGAGTCTACGGCAGGGGGCGACAGAGGGGAGAGGGTTAGAGAGGGGACGAGGGACACACAGATACCACAGAGTCTACAGCAGGGGGCGACAGAGAGGGGGGGGACGAGGGACGCACAGATACCACAGAGTCTACAGCAGGGGGCGACAGAGAGGTGGGGACGAGGGACGCACAGATACCACAGAGTCTACAGCAGGGGGCGACAGAGAGGGGACGAGGGACACACAGATACCACAGGGTCTACAGCAGGGGGCGACAGAGAGGAGAGGGGACGAGGGACACACAGATACCACAGGGTCTACAGCAGGGGGCGACAGAGAGGAGAGGAGACGAGGGACACACAGATACCACAGGGTCTACAGCAGGGGCGACAGAGAGGAGAGGGGACGAGGGACACACAGATACCACAGGGTCTACAGCAGGGGGCGACAGAGAGGAGAGGAGACGAGGGACACACAGATACCACAGGGTCTACAGCAGGGGGCGACAGAGAGGAGGGGAGACGAGGGACACACAGATACCACAGGGTCTACAGCAGGGGGCGACAGAGAGGAGAGGAGACGAGGGACACACAGATACCACAGGGTCTACAGCAGGGGGCGACAGAGAGGAGAGGAGACGAGGGACACACAGATACCACAGGGTCTACAGCAGGGGGCGACAGAGAGGAGACGAGGGACGCACAGATACCACAGAGTCTACAGCAGGGGGCGACAGAGAGGAGAGGAGACTAGGGACACACAGATACCACAGGGTCTACAGCAGGGGGTGACAGAGAGAAGAGGAGACTAGGGACACACAGATACCACAGGGTCTACAGCAGGGAGCGACAGAGAGGAGAGGGGACGAGGGACGCACAGATACCACAGAGTCTACAGCAGGGGGCGACAGAGAGGAGGGGACGAGGGACACACAGATATCACAGAGTCTACAGCAGGGGGCGACAGAGAGGAGTGGACGAGGGACACACAGATACCACAGAGTCTACAGCAGGGGCGACAGAGAGGAGAGGAGACGAGGGACACACAGATACCACAGGGTCTACAGCAGGGGGCGACAGAGAGGAGAGGGGACGAGGGACGCACAGATACCACAAAGTCTACAGCAGGGGGCGACAGAGAGGAGGGGACGAGGGACACACAGATATCACAGAGTCTACAGCAGGGGCGACAGAGAGGAGACGAGGGACACACAGATATCACAGAGTCTACAGCAGGGGGCGACAGAGAGGAGAGGGGACGAGGGACACACAGACACCCACGGCAACGAACGCAACAGCATACACAGAAAAATGTCATTAATGAACACAAGTAATAAAAACACACACACAGAAACAAAACTCACAGAAAAAACCCCAGACAAAAACACAAACTAAACTACCTCTACTTTGCACCCTTATGTTAATTTACAAACTACCACCCGTAGTATACCAGACCACCACTAGGTGGTCACACACACACACCTCCTAAACACACACACAGAGATCAAACAGAATCAGAAGCATTACACGTATCGATCAGTGATCAAACGGAATCAGTAACTCAGTCAGGCACACACACACACACCAAAGAGCAGACTTGCAGGCATTGGCTCATCATCATTGGTAACATCTATTTGATGAGTCTTCAAACACGTGTGGTCGGTCGGTCGGTCGACTTTCTCTACACACCAGACCAGACCTCATCCTCTCAGCCAATGGACATTTAGGATACTGACAGCAACAGAATATTACAATGAACACTGACACCTCACAAAACATAACATTATTGGGTGGTGTGGTGACCAGAATGATATCCCTAACACAAAATGGTGACTAGAATGATATCCCTAACACAAAATGGTGACTAGAATGATATCCCTAACACAAAATGGTGACTAGAATGATATCCCTAACACAAAATGGTGACTAGAATGATATCCCTAACACAAAATGGTGACCAGAATGATATCCCTAACACAAAATGGCCACCAGAGAAACCAGAAAGAAGTGTTTGTGTCCTGGATGAGGTCTGTCTTGACTATGTTACATGCATAACCTCTATGACGATGTCATGGGGTGAAGAGTCAGAGGTTAGAGGTTAAAAGAAAAAGGAAACAGGAAGTACATTCCAGGGCCACAGGACAAGGGGGTCACATGTTAGAAAGAAAAACATCAAAAGTGTCATTAAATTATCATGAACAAATCCAGTCATAGGATTGGTTCATCTTGGCGGCGGGTTGATTAGTCGATTGAAACGATTGGCCCGTGAGTTTGTTTGTGTCATCATCTCTCTCCAGTGGTGGCCCGACATGTTAGTGACACGTGATGACATGGGACGTGGGGGGCACACATATGTTGGGGCATAGGAGGCTGGTGAGGGGAGGACGCGCTCACAGTAATGGATGGAATAGATGGATGGATGGGTTTGATTTTACCAGTCATTCATTCTGTTACTGTTCCGTTACCATGAGCCCATCCTCACATTTAAAGTGCCACCACTGGTTTGGGGGGAGGCTCGTGTTGGGGGCGTGGCCACGCTGCTTGTACCTGCCCAGGAAATGCTCCGTTGGAGCCGAACCGGAACTGGGGACGGGGCGAAGGACAGACCCAGAGAGGAGAGAGAGCCCACTGGACGAGCCAGGGCGCCATTCAACACAGCAGAGCCAATCACAAATTAGCATGACAGGAAATGGAAAATAATAAACCATTTTTTTTAAAGATGAGGATAAAATGAATTCACAGTTGGAGGGAAAACAGTAGGAATTAAATTATGAAAAAAAAGAGATAGTGGATAAAATACCAAATGAAATTCTCAATATATAAAATAGGGAACTAGTAACAAAATATATGTGAAACACACGACAGACAATGATGGAACTAGCAATGTGTGCGTGATCAGTTTGTGAGAGAAACAGCACCATTTCAACTGACCAAACCGGAACAAGAAACAATGTTTGTTCACGAGGATCAACCTGAACAAGGTGCATCTATGATTCGATCTACAAATCACCCAGCTACTAAATGAACGGACATTTGACTGATCCTGATGATATAGAGATTAGTGAATCTGTGGGGCATCTAAGCTCAGACTGGCCCTCATGAACAAGTAGAGAGAGCAGAGAAAGGAGAAGCAGAGCGAGGAGAAGCAGAGCGAGGAGAAGCAGAGCGAGGAGAAGCAGAGCGAGGAGAAACAGAGCGAGGAGAAACAGAGCGAGGAGAAACAGAGAGAGGAGAAACAGAGAGAGGAGAAACAGAGAGAGGAGAAACAGAGAGGAGAAACAGAGAGGAGAAGCAGAGCGAGGAGAAACAGAGAGAGGAGAAACAGAGAGGAGAAGCAGAGAGAGGAGAAGCAGAGAGAGGAGAAGCAGAGCGAGGAGAAACAGAGAGAGGAGAAACAGAGAGAGGAGAAACAGAGAGAGGAGAAACAGAGAGAGGAGAAACAGAGAGAGGAGAGCAGAGAGAGCAGAAAGAGGAGAGAGCAGAGAGAGGAGAGAGAGCAGAAAGAGAGAGAGAAGAGAGGAGAGAGAAGAGAGGAGAGAGAAGAGAGGAGAGAGAAGAGAGGAGAGAGAAGAGAGGAGAGAGAAGAGAGGAGACTGGAGGGAGGTTCATTCATGTTCATTGAAGTACAGCAGGAGTTCCTTCTCAACAACCTGGTGGTGACTGGGGAGCTGTACTGGGGAGCTGTACTGGGGAGCTGTACTGGGTGGTGACTGGGGAGCTGTACTGGGGAGCTGTACTGGGGAGCTGTACTGGGGAGCTGTACTGGGGAGCTGTACTGGGTGGTGACTGGGGAGCTGTACTGGGTGGTGACTGGGGAGCTGTACTGGGGAGCTGTACTGGGGAGCTGTACTGGGGAGCTGTACTGGGGAGCTGTACTGGGGAGCTGTACTGGGGAGCTGTACTGGGTGGTGACTGGGGAGCTGTACTGGGTGGTGACTGGGGAGCTGTACTGGGGAGCTGTACTGGGTGGTGACTGGGGAGCTGTACTGGGTGGTGACTGGGGAGCTGTACTGGGTGGTGACTGGGGAGCTGTACTGGGTGGTGACTGGGGAGCTGTACTGGGGAGCTGTACTGGGGAGCTGTACTGGGGAACTGTACTGGGTGGTGACTGGGGAGCTGTACTGGGGAGCTGTACTGGGTGGTGACTGGGGAGCTGTACTGGGTGGTGACTGTGGAGCTGTACTGGGTGGTGACTGGGGAGCTGTACTGGGGAGCTGTACTGGGTGGTGACTGGGGAGCTGTACTGGGGAGCTGTACTGGGGAGCTGTACTGGGGAGCTGTACTGGGGAGCTGTACTGGGGAGCTGTACTGGGGAGCTGTACTGGGGAGCTGTACTGGGGAGCTGTACTGGGGAGCTGTACTGGGGAGCTGTACTGGGGAGCTGTACTGGGGAGCTGTACTGGGGAGCTGTACTGGGTGGTGACTGGGGAGCTGTACTGGGGAGCTGTACTGGGTGGTGACTGGGGAGCTGTACTGGGTGGTGACTGGGGAGCTGTACTGGGGAGCTGTACTGGGTGGTGACTGGGGAGCTGTACTGGGTGGTGACTGGGGAGCTGTACTGGGTGGTGACTGGGGAGCTGTACTGGGGAGCTGTACTGGGGAGCTGTGGCTGGGGAGCTGTGGCTGGGGAGCTGTGGCTGGGGAGCTGTGGCTGGGGAGCTGTACTGGGGGTGGCTGGGGAGCTGTACTGGGGGTGGCTGGGGAGCTGTACTGGGTGGTGACTGGGGAGCTGTACTGGTGAGCTGTACTGGGTGGTGACTGGGGAGCTGTACTGGGTGGTGACTGGGGAGCTGTACTGGGGAGCTGTACTGGGTGGTGACTGGGGAGCTGTACTGGGGAGCTGTACTGGGGAGCTGTACTGGGTGGTGACTGGGGAGCTGTACTGGGGAGCTGTACTGGGTGGTGACTGGGGAGCTGTACTGGGGAGCTGTACTGGGTGGTGGTACTGGGGAGCTGTACTGGGGAGCTGTACTGGGGAGCTGTACTGGGTGGTGACTGGGGAGCTGTACTGGGTGGTGACTGGGGAGCTGTAGTGGGGAGCTGTAGTGGGGAGCTGTGGCTGGGGAGCTGTGGCTGGGGAGCTGTACTGGGGGTGGCTGGGGAGCTGTACTGGGGGTGGCTGGGGAGCTGTACTGGGGAGCTGTACTGGTGGTTGGCTGGGGAGCTGCACTGGGGAGCTGTACTGGGGGTGGCTGGGGAGCTGTACTGGGGGTGGCTGGGGAGCTGTACGGGGTGGTGACTGGGGAGCTGTACGGGGTGGTGACTGGGGAGCTGTACGGGGTGGTGACTGGGGAGCTGTACGGGGTGGTGACTGGGGAGCTGTACGGGGTGGTGACTGGGGAGCTGTACGGGGTGGTGACTGGGGAGCTATACGGGGTGGTGACTGGGGAGCTATACGGGGTGGTGACTGGGGAGCTATACGGGGTGGTGACTGGGGAGCTGTACTGGGGTGGTGACTGGGGAGCTGCGCCGGGTGGTGACTGGGGAGCTGCGCCGGGTGGTGGCTGGGGAGCTGCGCCGGGTGGTGACTGGGGAGCTGCGCCGGGTGGTGACTGGGGAGCTGCGCCGGGTGGTGACTGGGGAGCTGCGCCGGGTGGTGACTGGGGAGCTGCGCCGGGTGGTGACTGGGGAGCTGCGCCGGGTGGTGACTGGGGAGCTGCGCCGGGTGGTGACTGGGGAGCTGCGCCGGGTGGTGACTGGGGAGCTGCGCCGGGTGGTGACTGGGGAGCTGCGCCGGGTGGTGACTGGGGAGCTGCGCCGGGTGGTGACTGGGGAGCTGCGCCGGGTGGTGACTGGGGAGCTGCGCCGGGTGGTGACTGGGGAGCTGCGCCGGGTGGTGACTGGGGAGCTGCGCCGGGTGGTGGCTGGGGAGCTGCGCCGGGTGGTGGCTGGGGAGCTGCGCCGGGTGGTGAATGGGGAGCTGCGCCGGGTGGTGAATGGGGAGCTGCGCCGGGTGGTGAATGGGGAGCTGTGCCGGGTGGTGAATGGGGAGCTGTACTGGTGAGCTGTACTGGGTAGTGGCTGGGGAGCTGTACTGGGATCTGTGCTGGGTGGTGAATGGGGAGCTGTGCTGGGTGGTGACTGGTGAGCTGTACTGGGTAGTGGCTGGGGAGCTGTACTGGTGAGCTGTACTGGGTGGTGACTGGGGAGCTGTACTGGTGAGCTGTACTGGGTGGTGACTGGGGATCTGTACCGGGTGGTGACTGGGGAGCTGTACCGGGTGGTGACTGGGGAGCTGTACCGGGTGGTGACTGGGGAGCTGTACCGGGTGGTGACTGGGGAGCTGTACCGGGTGGTGACTGGGGAGCTGTACCGGGTGGTGACTGGGGAGCTGTACCGGGTGGTGACTGGGGAGCTGTACCGGGTGGTGACTGGGGAGCTGTACCGGGTGGTGACTGGGGAGCTGTACCGGGTGGTGACTGGGGAGCTGTACCGGGTGGTGACTGGGGATCTGTACCGGGTGGTGACTGGGGATCTGTGCCGGGTGGTGACTGGGGATCTGTGCCGGGTGGTGACTGGGGATCTGTGCCGGGTGGTGAATGGGGAGCTGTGCCGGGTGGTGACTGGGGATCTGTACTGGGTGGTGACTGGGGAGCTGTACTGGGTGGTGACTGGGGAGCTGTACTGGTGAGCTGTACTGGGTAGTGGCTGGGGAGCTGTACTGGGGATCTGTACTGGTGAGCTGTACTGGGTGGTGACTGGGGAGCTGTACTGGTGAGCTGTGCTGGGTGGTGACTGGGGATCTGTACTGGGTGGTGGCTGGGGAGCTGTACTGGTGAGCTGTACTGGGTGGTGACTGGGGAGCTGTACTGGTGAGCTGTACCGGGTGGTGACTGGGGAGCTGTACCGGGTGGTGACTGGGGAGCTGTGCCGGGTGGTGACTGGGGAGCTGCGCCGGGTGGCGACTGGGGAGATGCGCCGGGTGGCGACTGGGGAGATGCGCCGGGTGGCGACTGGGGAGATGCGCCGGGTGGCGACTGGGGAGATGCGCCGGGTGGCGACTGGGGAGATGCGCCGGGTGGCGACTGGGGAGATGCGCCGGGTGGCGACTGGGGAGATGCGCCGGGTGGCGACTGGGGAGCTGCGCCGGGTGGCGACTGGGGAGCTGCGCCGGGTGGCGACTGGGGAGCTGTGCTGGGTGGTGACTGGGGAGCTGTACTGGTCCCTCCCACCAACACACACAGTCCCCTCCCACCAACACACACAGTCCCCTCCCACCAACACACACAGTCCCCTCCCACCAACACACACTGTCCCCTCCCACCAACACACACTGTCCCCTCCCACCAACACACACTGTCCTCTCCCACCAACACACACTGTCCCCTCCCACCAACACACACTGACCCCTCCCACCAACACACACTGACCCTCCCACCAACACACACTGTCCCCTCCCACCAACACACACTGTCCCCTCCCACCAACACACACTGTCCCCTCCCACCAACACACACTGTCCCCTCCCACCAACACACACTGTCCCCTCCCACCAACACACACTGACCCCTCCCACCAACACACACTGACCCCTCCCACCAACACACACTGACCCCTCCCACCAACACACACTGACCCCTCCCATCAACACACACTTATAATATCCAACACACCACTACACTGACCCTCCCCCCCCTCCCTCCTCACCTGTGTTAGAGCGCTGAATGAGTCCAGGCTTGCCCCCTTGGATGGGTCCAGGGGGGTTAAGGGCTACGGGAGTCGGGGCAGGGGTGGCTGTGCTGGCGGGGGCGCTGGCAGTCTGGGTGGGGGGCTCCTTGACCCCCTCCATGGCCATGAGGACAGAGGACAGCTCCTGGAGAGGCATGTTACCCAGCTCAGAGGAGAAGGGACTGGGAGGGTTCTCCAGACACATCAACCAGCTGGTGTTACCTGGACCGGAGAGAAGTCAATTACCCCCCTGGAGTCCACTGATGCCCCGGTGGGTCAATCTAAGTCACATCACAAAATCCCCATCAAAATCAGTCAGTTTAAGTGAAAATCGGTCTTATCACGTAAACGGGGTCCAAATAGCTAAATGATCCACAGTATGACATCATAAAACCATTCCATATGTCAGCTTAACACCCCCCACCTCCAATGACTTAGACTGTTAGGAATGAACCAATTAACCATAGGGGTGTGTCACTTGAGTGGGTTGAGTCACTGATGTGATCTTCCTGTCTGGGTTGGCGCCCCACCCTTGGGTTGTGCCGTGGCGGAGATCTTTGTGGGCTATACTCGGCCTTGTCTCAGGATGGAAAGTTGGTGGTTGAAGATATCCTTCTAGTGGTGTGGGGGCTGTGCTTTGGAAAAGTGGGTGGGGTTATATCCTTCCTGCTTACCCCTGTCAGGGGTTATCATTGGATGGGGCCACAATGTCTCCTGACCCCTCCTGTCTCAGCCTCCAGTATTTATGCAGCAGTAGTTTGTGTTGGGGGGCTCGGGTCAGTCTGTTATATCTGGAGTACTTCTCCTGTCCAATCCGGTGTCCTGTGTGAATTTAATTTTCTTTCTCTCTCTCGGAGGACCTGAGCCCTAGGACTACCTGGCCTGACGACTCCTTGCTGTCCCCAGTCCACCTGGCCGTGCTGACCTTGCACCCTCGACAACCACTGTGATTACTATTATTCGACCATGCTGGTCATTTATGAACATTTGAACATCTTGGCCATGTTCTGTTATAATCTCCACCCGGCACAGCTAGAAAAGGACTGGCCACCCCTCAGAGCCTGGTTCCTCTCTAGGTTTCTTCCTCGGTTTTGACCTTTCTAGGTGTTTTTCCTAGCTACCGTGCTTCTACACCTGCATTGCTTGCTGTTTGGGGTTTTAGGCTGGGTTTCTGTACAGCACTTTGAGATATCAGCTGATGTACCAAGGGCTATATAAATACATTTGATGTGATTTGAATTAGTCAGGTCAGAGGAGAAAGAGAGAAAATAATCTGTATCTTCCGAAACAGATGAAGAGGAAGTTATTCAACAGGTGTGTGTGTGTGTGTGTGTGTGTGTGTGTGTGTGTGTGTGTGTGTGTGTGTGTGTGTGTGTGTGTGTGTGTGTGTGTGTGTGTACGTGTTTACCTGAGGGTCTGCGTATGAAGATCTCGGCCCATCCCTGGGTCAGAACGGGCAGGAACTCTGCCAGGCTGGGCTTGTCTTTGAGGGGGTCCTTAGGGGGGCACAGGGGGAAGGAGAGGGGGCTCCAGGCCATCCAGACAGGGGCCGGAGGAGGAGGAGGGGGAGAGAGGGGGACACCACACAGCTCTCCCCCCTCAGAGGGTGAGACCAGGGGGCTGAGGCTCTGGGCTGGACCTGCACGGAGGGCATGGCCACCTGAGGGGGGGGGGGGGAGGGGACGGGCGGAGACAAGGAGGAATTAGTGACATATCACCATCCCTACCTTACATGGAACGAAGGAGAGATAGAGACACCCCTTCAGATTAGTGGATTCAGCTATTTCAGCCACACCCATTGCCCCAGAACATTATTCCTCACACAGCCATGCAATCTCCATAGACTAAACATTGGCAGTAGAATGGCCTTACTGAAAAGCTTAGTGACTTACGTGGCACCAACATAGGATGCCACCTTTCCAACGAGTCAGTTCATCAAATTTCTGCCCTGTAGAGCTGCCCCGGTCAGCCGTAAGTGCGGTTATTGTGAAGTGAAAACGTCTAGGAGCAACAACGGCTCAGCGAAGTGGTAGGCCACACAAGCTTAAAGAACGGGACCGCCGAGTGCTGTCCTCAGATGCAAACTGCCTCTGGAAGCAAACTCAGCACAAGCACTGTTCGTTGGGAGCTTCATGAAATGGTTTTCCATGGCCGAGCAGCCGCACACAAGTCTAAGATCACCATGCGCAATGCCAAGCGTCGGCTGGAGTGGTGTCCACCATTGGACTCTGGAGCAGTAGAAACGCAATCTCTGGAGTGATGAATCACTTCGACGGACAAATCTGGGTTTGGTGGATGACAGGAAAACGCTACCTGCCCCAATGCATAGTGCCAACTGTAAAGTTTGGTGGAGGGGGCTGTTTTCTGGGACTGTTTTTCATGGTTCGGGCTAGGCCCCTTCGCTCCAGTGAAGGGAAATCTTTACAGTACAGCATACACTGACATTCTAGATGATTCTGTGCTTCCAACATTGTGGTAATAGTTTGGGAAAGGCCCTTTCCTGTTTCAGCATGACAACGCCCTGTGCACAAAGAGAGATCCATGCAGAAATGGTTTGACAAGGTTGGTGTGGAAGAACTTGACTGGCCTGCACAAAGCCCTGACCTCAACCCCATCAAACACCTTTAGGACGAATTGGAACACCAACTGCGAGCCAGGCCTAAATCTCATAACATCAGTGTCTGACCTCACTAATGCTCGAGGCTGAATGGAAGTAAGTCCCTGCAGCAATGTTCCAACATCTAGTGGAAAGCCTTCCCAGAAGAGTGGAGGCTGTTATAGCAGTAATGTTCCAACATCTAGTGGAAAGCCTTCCCAGAAGAGTGGAGGCTGTTGTAGCAGTAATGTTCCAACATCTAGTGGAAAGCCTTCCCAGAAGAGTGGAAGCTGTTATAGCAGCAATGTTCCAACATCTAGTGGAAAGCCTTCCCAGAAGAGTGGAGGCTGTTATAGCAGTAATGTTCCAACATCTAGTGGAAAGCCTTCCCAGAAGAGTGGAGGCTGTTATAGCAGCAATGTTCCAACATCTAGTGGAAAGCCTTCCCAGAAGAGTGGAAGCTGTTATAGCAGCAATGTTCCAACATCTAGTGGAAAGCCTTCCCAGAAGAGTGGAGGCTGTTATAGCAGCAATGTTCCAACATCTAGTGGAAAGCCTTCCCAGAAGAGTGGAGGCTGTTATAGCAGTAATGTGCCAACATCTAGTGGAAAGCCTTCCTAGAAGAGTGGAGGCTGTTATAGCAGCAATGCTCCAACATCTAGTGGAAAGCCTTCCCAGAAGAGTGGAGGCTGTTATAGCAGCAATGCTCCAACATCTAGTGGAAAGCCTTCCCAGAAGAGTGGAGGGGGACCAACTCAATATTAATGCCCACGATTTTGGAATGAGATGTTCACTTTAGATCATGTAGTGTATAGAATAGATAGCTAGATAGAGAGAACATCCCCTTCCTACCTGACATGGATCGTACTCTGATGACAGTCGAGAGAGAGAAGGATAGAGAGTGAGAGACAGAGAGAGTTCCTCCTCTTCCTACCTTACATGGATCGTACTCTGATGACAGTAGAGAGAGAAGGATAGAGAGTGAGAGAGTTCCTCCTCTTCCTACCTTACATGGATCGTACTCTGATGACAGTAGAGAGAGAGAAGGATAGAGAGTGAGAGAGTTCCTCCTCTTCCTACCTTACATGGATCGTACTCTGATGACAGTAGAGAGAGAGAAGGATAGAGAGTGAGAGAGTTCCTCCTCTTCCTACCTTACATGGATCGTACTCTGATGACAGTAGAGAGAGAGAAGGATAGAGAGTGAGAGAGAGAGAGAAGGATAGAGAGTGAGATAGTTCCTCCTCTTCCTACCTGACATGGATCGTACTCTGATGCGTGAGGCTCTGTTGAGCTGTTGACTGGACTGGGACTCCAGTTTGGCCGGAGCCTCTTTGGTCTGACGGGTGTGAAGGGAGGGGTCTGACCTACAGGGGGCAGGAGAGAGACCGGATATTACTGACAGTGTGTGTGTTACCGTGTGTGTGTGTGGGTTACCGTATGTGTGTGTGTGTGTGTGTGGGTTACCGTATGTGTGTGTGTGTGTGTGTGGGTTACCGTATGTGTGTGTGTGTGTGTGTGGGTTACCGTGTCTGTGTGTGTGTGTGTGTGGGTTACCGTGTCTGTGTGTGTGTTACCGTGTGTGTGTGTGTGTGTGTGTGTTACCGTGTGTGTGTGTGTGTGTGTGTTACCGTGTGTGTGTGTGTGTGTGTGTTACCGTGTGTGTGTGTGTGTTACCGTGTGTGTGTGTGTGTGTGTGTTACCGTGTGTGTGTGTGTGTTACCGTGTGTGTGTGTGTGTGTGTGTGTGTGTGTGTGTGTGTGTGTTACCGTGTGTGTGTGTTACCGTGTGTGTGTGTTGTGTGTGTGTGTGTGTGTGTGTGTTGTGTGTGTGTGTTACCGTGTGTGTGTGTGTGTGTGTGTGTGTTGTGTGTGTGTGTTACCGTGTGTGTGTGTGTGTGTGTGTGTGTGTGTGTGTGTGTGTGTGTGTGTGTTACCGTGTGTGTGTGTGTGTACCGTGTGTGTGTGTGTGTGTGTTACCGTGTGTGTGTGTGTGTGTGTGTGTGTTACCGTGTGTGTGTGTGTGTGTGTATGTGTACCGTGTGTGTGTGTGTGTGTGTGTGTGTGTGTGTGTGTGTGTGTGTGTGTGTGTGGGTTACCGTGTGTGTGTTACCGTGTGTGTGGGTTACCGTGTCTGTGTGTGTGTGTGTGGGTTACCGTGTGTGTGTGTGTGTGTGTGTGTGTGTGTGTGTGTGTGTGTGTGTGGTTACCTGGTCATCTCTCCCCCTCCTCCCAGCCTCTCAGCCATGTCCATTCCCAGTAGGGCCTGGCTCCTGACCCCACCACTGGTCGTTATGGTGATCAGCTTGTTACCCACCAGCCAGGTCATACTGCGACCCCCCGCAAGAAGGAACTCTGCTATAGGAGACCTGGCAAAGGTTAAGGGTCAGGGGTCAAGTCAAGGTCACTTCGTTCAGAGGGCTTATGGCAGTTGATAATCATAGAAGACCTCCTTTCCCCCCGTTGTGATTGGGTGAATAATGAAGACTAGAGTGAAGACCCACGAGGTCACTAATAAAGGCAGAAAATATCCCGTGGTCAACCCCCCGTCCGTCCGTACCTCTTGGGCAGCGCTGAGAAGTTGGAGAAGACGTATCGAGCCATCATGTCCAGACAGGTCTCCGTTAACTCCAGGTGGACGGTCTTTAACCCATCGTCTGCCTGGCTCACGGTGTTCTCGTCAGAAGAACCCAGACTACACGTGGTGCTGGAGGTGTGCATCCTACAGCCAGGGGGTGCCAGAGAGGGTGTCAGAGAGGGGGCCAGATAAGGGTGTCAGAGAGGGTGCCAGATAAGGGTGTCAGAGAGGGTGTCAGAGAGGGGTGCCAGATAAGGGTGTCAGAGAGGGGTGTCAGAGAGACACACACACCAGTGGAGGCTGCTGAGGGAAGGACGGCTCATAATGACGGCTGGAACGGAGTGAATGGAATCAAAACACCTTCTAAATATAAATAACCTCTGATACCATTACAACAACTCCCTTCCAGACAATATTATGAGCCGTCCTCCCCTCAGCAGCCTCCACACACACACACGGTAACCCACACACACGGTAACCCACACACACGGTAACCCACACACACGGTAACCCACACACACGGTAACCCACACACACGGTAACCCACACACACGGTAACCCACACACACGGTAACCCACACACACGGTAACACACACACACACACACACACACACACACACACACACACACACACACACACACACACACACACACACACACACACACACACACACACACACACACACAGCCTGGCTCTTATCTTTCTCTCAGGTGTACACCGCTGATGTACAAACACAGACGAGCCAATCTCTCTCTCCCACACACACAAACAAGCTGGGACTTGGTATAAGTAACTGTAGCGGCAGCCTGGGCGCTTGAAATGATCCGTCATCCATTCCCTCTGTGGATGTGAAGTGCTTACTGCTGACAGGGTGTCTCTTCTACAAAGGCCCGGGAACCACAGCTGGTGTCAGAGATAGAAGAAGACCAGGCACTTTTATGTTGAAGGAGAGAGAGAACACTAGAACAACACGCTGCTCAGAACTGAGGGCCCGGGGGAACTGATGTACCGTAATATCCAACCTGGTCTACATCTCCCTTCAGCATTCCTTCCTGGAGACCCGGCCATCGCATCCCGGTAACCACGGTAACCACCGCCAGGGGAAACAGAACACCCTAACGGAACACTGTAGGACAAGTCATACCGGTCTTCAAGGGGAGTGACATCGCCACAGGGAACGGGTTTGACGTAGGAACCGAGAGTTCAGACAAACAACGTCCAAACTACAACAGGAAGTAGTTAGGAAGTAATCTTATGGAGTAAACAGATACTTTCAGCCTCCATGTCCACACGTCTACATGATATACTAGATATTGAGACTGTATGTGTTTTAAACTAATGTAGATCATTCAAACTGCCTGTCTGTCTGTCTTACTGTCTGCCTGTCTCCCTCCCTCCCTGTCGGTCTGTCTCCCTCCCTTCCTGTCTGTCTGTCTTCAAGCCCTGAGACACTGAGACAGTAGCATCCTTCCAGCCCTGAGACACACTGAGACAGTAGCATCCTTCCAGCCCTGAGACACACTGAGACAGTAGCATCCTTCAAGCCCTGAGACACACTGAGACAGTAGCATCCTTCAAGCCCTGAGACACACTGAGACAGTAGCATCCTTCCAGCCCTGAGACACACTGAGAGACAGTAGCATCCTTCCAGCCCTGAGACACACTGAGACAGTAGCATCCTTCAAGCCCTGAGACACACTGAGACAGTAGCATCCTTCCAGCCCTGAGACACACTGAGACAGTAGCATCCTTCCAGCCCTGAGACACACTGAGACAGTAGCATCCTTCCAGCCCTGAGACACACTGAGACAGTAGCATCCTTCCAGCCCTGAGACACACTGAGACAGTAGCATCCTTCAAGCCCTGAGACACACTGAGACAGTAGCATCCTTCAAGCCCTGAGACACACTGAGACAGTAGCATCCTTCAAGCCCTGAGACACACTGAGACAGTAGCATCCTTCAAGCCCTGAGACACACTGAGACAGTAGCATCCTTCAAGCCCTGAGACAGAGACAGTAGCATCCTTCAAGCCCTGAGACACATTGAGACAGTAGCATCCTTCAAGCCCTGAGACACACTGAGACAGTAGCATCCTTCAAGCCCTGAGACAGAGACAGTAGCATCCTTCCAGCCCTGAGACACATTGAGACAGTAGCATCCTTCAAGCCCTGAGACACACTGAGACAGTAGCATCCTTCAAGCCCTGAGACACACTGAGACAGTAGCATCCTTCAAGCCCTGAGACACACTGAGACAGTAGCAGGGATACAAAGGGGGGATGATAGATTAATGGAGAGATGACATAACCTGAGCCCTTTAGAGGAAGGAACAAGTGTGAGACGAGAGAAGAGGAACATTCCCTCTTCTTCCTGTAGGTGGCTCGTGCCTCTAGGAGTTATTTTCCCTCTACCTACGTCAGTTCTGTCCGTCTTGTGTAACAGAATATAACAAACGTCTTGTCTGTGTGCCAAATGGCATCCTATTCCCTATATAGAGCACTACTTTAGACCAGGGTCCATAGGACACCTCTGAACAAAAGCATATAGACACTGCAGCTCGCTCTCCCAAGAGGTTATGGCTGATGCTATCGCTAACACAGCGGAGTCAATCACCACCTTCCGGAGACACCTGAAACCCCACCTCTTTAAGGAATACCTAGGATAGGATAAGTAATCCCTCTCACCCCCCTTAAGTTTTAGATGCACTATTGTTAAGTGACTGTCCCACTGGATGTCATAAGGTGAATGCACCAATTTGTAAGTCGCTCTGGATAAGAGCGTCTGCTAAATGACTTAAATGTAATGTAAATGTAACACCAATCGCTAACACCAATCGCTATGGCTAATGCTAATGGTATTGCTTTTGCTAATGCTAACTCAGACCAAGTCCCAGCTTGTGACCAGCACAACCCAGCAGCACAGTTTACACAGCAATCAGAGTGTTCAACCCTTAATTGACCCTTGACCCGGTGGCACTGACCCAGCTGCTCCGGTGGACACCGATTCAGACCGCCATGACCCCAAAATGACCAAAGAATATCTTTCCCTTACATCACCAGATCGGTACCGTCCTTAAGGTACTCGTTTGGGAGCACATCACGACGGAGCAATTCTCACCTTCACCTGGTCATATTGAACGGTTAAGAACATGGTTTAGTGTTCAGATCAAGTCTGGAGACCTAGTCCCTAAATAGGCCTCCACTTTCGACCAGGGATGAGAAGTGGGGTTCCACCTGGGACGGTGACCGTGGTGATTTCCAGGACCCTAAAACCCTTGAGGCACAACGACATACAGTCTGAGGGGAAGGGTTCTGTGTCAGTCTCCTATCTGTTACTACTGGGCTGTGCCTCAATCCATAAGGACGCTGCCTCTTGAAGCACAACGACATACAGTCTGAGGGGAAGGGTTCTGTGTCAGTCTCCTATCTGTTACTACTGGGCTGTGCCTCAATCCATAAGGACGCTGCCTCTTGAGGCAGGGAGAGGGAGGCAGCGAGCCATTCGGAATGAGACAGGGCCGTAGTGTTATTCCATCATCAGTTTATCCAGCCAGCCATCACAACGACAGCTCTTTCTCAACATAGTTCTGCATTGCAGCAGTGGCTGTGTCCGATAGTGTTTCTCTTTCTCTCTCTGTGTTCAAACAAATAAAGGACAAAAGTTGTGTTGTATTGAAGTTCAACTAAACAGGTGTTCCATTGAAGGACAGACAACCTGATGATACCTGGAGACAAAGGCCTTTATGAGCTCATAGAACTAATAGAGGTACGGACTGAAGGACAGACAACCTGATGATACCTGGAGACAAAGGCCTTTATGAGCTCATAGAACTAATAGAGGTACGGACTGAAGGACAGACAACCTGATGATACCTGGAGACAAAGGCCTTTATGAGCTCATAGAACTAATAGAGGTACGGACTGAAGGACAGACAACCTGATGATACCTGGAGACAAAGGCCTTTATGAGCTCATAGAACTAATAGAGGTACGGACTGAAGGACAGACAACCTGATGATACCTGGAGACAAAGGCCTTTATGAGCTCATAGAACTAATAGAGGTACGGACTGAAGGACAGACAACCTGATGATACCTGGAGACAAAGGCCTTTATGAGCTCATAGAACTAATAGAGGTACGGACTGAAGGACAGACAACCTGATGATACCTGGAGACAAAGGCCTTTATGAGCTCATAGAACTAATAGAGGTACGGACTGAAGGACAGACAACCTGATGATACCTGGAGACAAAGGCCTTTATGAGCTCATAGAACTAATAGAGGTACGGACTGAAGGACAGACAACCTGATGATACCTGGAGACAAAGGCCTTTATGAGCTCATAGAACTAATAGAGGTACGGACTGAAGGACAGACAACCTGATGATACCTGGAGACAAAGGCCTTTATGAGCTCATAGAACTAATAGAGGTACGGACTGAAGGACAGACAACCTGATGATACCTGGAGACAAAGGCCTTTATGAGCTCATAGAACGCTGCTCTGAATGTTCTCAACAACAACAGCTGCCTGTTGCTTTGGAGTTAAGAGGTACAGACTGAAGGACATGGAGAAGGGGACTCTTCAAATTAAATTAAAGATTACCTGAATGGTAGTTAAAAGAGTTGACTCCCTGTTGCTAGCAGGTGTGTGTGTGTGTGTGTGTGTGTGTGTGTGTGTGTGTGTGTGTGTGTGTGTGTGTGTGTGTGTGTGTGTGTGTGTGTGTGTGTGTGTGTGTGTGTGTGTGTGTAAGAAAGCAGACCACCAGTGGTAGGTAGGCAGAACAGCTGTAGCCAGTAGGTGTCGGCTGAGGCACCAAGTCAGTTGTCGCGTTCCAAATGGCACCCTAATCCCTATGGTAGTGCACTACTTTAGACCAGGGCCCTATTCCCTATGCAGTGCACTACTTTAGACCAGGGCCCATAGGCAACCCCATAGGGCTCTGGTCAAAGGTGGTGCACTATGAAGGGAACAGCGTGCAGTGTGAGGCGTTGCCATAGTCACACACTGAGGCGTTGCCATAGTCACACACTGAGGCGTTGCCATAGTCACACACTGAGGCGTTGCCATAGTCACACACTGAGGCGTTGCCATAGTCACACACTGAGGCGTTGCCATAGTCACACACTGAGGCGTTGCCATAGTCACACACTGAGGCGTTGCCATAGTCACACACTGAGGCGAGTCTGTTAGACCTTCTGTTCGAGGAATCCCAAATACTGTACTTTCTTATAGGCACAGATCTAGGATCAGCTCAACTGGCCCCAATCCTATCCCTAACCATTAGAGTGGAAACACAAAACTGGTCTTGGATCAGTGTGTAAAGGGGAAGCTCCTCAGGCTGTCTAGTGATCGTCTCCTGCACCCTGCTGGTCAGGAGGGGGACTGACAGTTATACAGATTGTAACAGGGCCTGGTAAACTACACACTTCTTCCTCCGATCCTGGTACTTTTATAGCCTGGTCCCAGATCAGTTCTTCCCTCTCCTTGGGACAATTTGGATTAGAACTAGTACTTCAGTAGCCTGGTCCCAGATCAGTTTGTGCTCTTGCCAATTCCATAGGAGATCATTGTCAAGACAAATTGTTTGGCATGATGACGAGTCACCATGATAACAAACAGACTGGCTAGTATTTGAGAGCTGACTAGTTGAGTGTCAGCTGAACTAATTCCGCATCTGACAGACTGCTCAATAACAACCTATGGACTCCTATGGGTTGGAGATACACAGATGGAGAGAGAAATTATGAAACATTATCTAACCACCACCAACTGCAATGTCTGATTCACTTTTCACTCAGCCCCTCTCACAGTCAGCCCCTCTCACAGTCAGCCCCTCTCACAGTCAGCCCCTCTCACAGTCAGCCCCTCTCACAGGTAGCCACTCTCACAGGTAGCCACTCTCACAGGTAGCCACTCTCACAGGTAGCCACTCTCACAGGTAGCCACTCTCACAGGTAGCCACTCTCACAGGTAGCCACTCTCACAGGTAGCCACTCTCACAGGTAGCCACTCTCACAGGTAGCCACTCTCACAGGTAGCCACTCTCACAGGTAAGTATGTGTAGTGATTGGTGCATGGCAGGAGTCATTGAGTCAGTTGGAGACACCACAAAACCCCCAACTCAGTCAGTCACTCTGTCATAGATAAGGGGTAGCATAATTCTGGTAACTTTCCCCAAAATTCCCAGACATCCCAATTGGAATATTCCTCGAATCTGGAAGGAATGATCGGGAAATCCAGGAATTTTCCAACCGGGATTTCTTGAAAACCTGGGAATTGTGGGAAAGTTCCCGTAATTTTGTAAGTCAGATAATCAACGAATCCCAACATCCCACAAACAGACAGATGGTTGTAAATCAGCGGAGGAAGCTGAACACGGAGCATCTGTGGGTCAAACAAACACAATGCAACAGAAAACTACACAGGCAGCATGCAAAGCATGTGTGTAAGACTGGCTTCTCATTGGCCCAGAACGCAATAGTCCCTTCCCACAGGGAAGAGGAAAAGCCAATCATTGGTAGCAGTGGCTGTCAGTCTTGTCGTCTCAGTACACTGCTGGGAGTAGGGCCATGTTTTTCTCCAGCCATTCAGTCAGTCGGGGTAAATTAAATCCAGTCAGCACAGCAAAACCCAGCAAACACCACAACCGAAAACAAACAAAAATAACTATTCATAACAAACCAAAGCATCAGAGAAGTTAAAGAAGCCAACACGGGGTTACCAGGAAAACATTGACAGAAATCTAGATGTTTTCCAAAGCACAAACCGCATGCAACAAAATCACTCAAATGTTTAAAAAAAAGAAGAAAAAGATGACGATTGCAGCCCAGAACCACTCAACACATCCTCCTCCAGCATGCCACCGCCACCCAACCCAGGTTTCCCTGGCAACCGCCCACCGGTCCTTATGACGACGGCTCCCCCCAACGGAAGCAAGAAAAGTTATTTTCTGGGTTTTATTTCCTGGTTACCCAGAGTGCTCTCTACCTGCGCACCGCGTGCTCGGAGACGCTGATGCTTCGGGAGCGGAATGCGTCCATGGCCGACAGATCTCTCAGCTCTTTAACGGGAGAGCCGGTACTCGCCGCGACGCCCGCTGCCATTGACGCCTGCTGCTGCTGGTGGTGGGCCTTCGCCATTTTGGCTGCCCGTAGGCTGGGACCATGGCAACGTGGCAGGAGTGGAGGTGTGGGGGTAGGGGACAGGTTGGTGGGGGTAGAGGGCAGGTTGTGTGTGTGGGAAAGGGGGTGTGTGGGATTGTGTGTTGGAAAGAGGGACAGAGTAGGGTGGGCGAGGGAGGTGAGGGCGGGGGAGGGAGGTAACGGCCAACAGGAAACAGAAATCAGGATATGTCGCCAGTCACGTCAGAAACGGCCCCGAACGACCACCAGGTGACCAACGGAGACACGGGCAAGGGGGTGGGGCACGAAGGTCAAAGGGTCAGAGGGCGAAGGTCAGGGGGATGAGCAAAAGAGAGTGTGCCAATAGCAATGGAGGGATCCAGGGTGTCACCGACCCCACCAACAACGCAGCACCCAGTCAGAGGAGGGGATGGGGGGGGGGGGGGGGGTCAAATCAACCGAAGAGTAAACAAAAACAAACAAACAAAAACAAGTTGAGAAAATGAACAGCAGTAAAACACTATGAACAAATAGGAACAGAACTATCAGAAAGGAAGGAACAACTACAGAGCAGCAGGGAGAAAAAACAGCATCAGCTTTTCCACAACAAACACAAACGCCTCCTGAAAGAAAACGAGACGTCATCACATTGAGCAGCAAGAGGAGAAGCCGACGTTGCCATGACTCAGGATGCATCCCAAACGGCAACCTATTCCCTCTACGGTGCACCACCCTATGGGTCAAAAGTAGTGCACTGTGAAGGGAATAGGCTGCCACTTGGGACACAGAGATCTGTTATAGGAGGATGGACTCCGAGCAGGAGGGGTTCAAATCAACACAACTGAAACAACCAACTGAAGAGATCGGCGCGGCCTGAGGAGGGTTAATATAAACCAATGAACACAACAAGGGGGAAGGAAGAGGTTAAAGGTTAAAAACAAAAATCAACAACAAATGACAGAACCAACTGAGAGGAATGTGTTGGATGAAGCAGGTGTCGGAGGAGGAGAGCACGGCTGATCTAAAAACACAAGAACCAATAAATCACCAACACGTGATCTACTGTCTAACGACACACAGAGGTCTCATATACTACGACACACTGTCCATCTAAGTCGAAGACATAGTTGGATTCTGTAACCACCAGAGAGGACAAGTTACAGGAGAAACCACGTTTAATGTGAGAATAGTCTAATGATGCCCTCACTGCTTTGCTTTATTTCAAACCTTCATTACTATAGAAACGTAGCTACAAGCTGAAAAGAGCCCCTGGTACAACGATCAGGTTAATATTATACAGCTGTCTGAGATGTGTTTTTACACCTGACATGCATCTCTCCAACTCCCACAGAGGTACAGTAGATAGAGTAAGTATACATAGGAGGTCAGGGGGTCTGGGACGGTGGGGGAGGGTCAGGGCAGGGTTAGGAGGGGGTCAGGATAGGGTTAGGAGGGGGTCAGGACAGGACAGGGTTAGGGGGTCTGGGATGGTGGGAGGGGGTCTGGGACGGTGGGAGGGGGTCAGGGCATCTGGGAAGGTGGGGGAGGGTCAGGACAGGGTTAGGGGGTCTGGGACGGTGGGAGGGGGTCAGTAAAGGGTTAGGAGTCTGGGGCAGAGGGAGGGGGTCAGTACAGGGTTAGGGGGTCTGGGACGGAGGGAGGGGGTCAGTACAGGGTTAGGGGGTCTGGGACGGAGGGAGGGGGTCAGTACAGGGTTAGGGGTCTGGGACGGAGGGAGAGGGTCAGTACAGGGTTAGGGGGTCTGGCAGGGTTAGGGGGTCTGGCAGGATTAGGGGTGTGGCAGGGTTAGGGGGTGTGGGACGGAGGGAGGGGGTCAGTACAGGGTTAGGGGGTCTGGCAGGGTTAGGCGGTCTGGGGCGGAGGGAGGGGGTCAGTACAGGGTTAGGGGTCTGGCAGGGTTAGGGGTCTGGGGCGGAGGGTCAGGACCGGGTTAGGGCGTCTGGGACGGAGGGAGGGGGTCCGTACAGGGTTAGGGGGTCTGGGACGGAGGGAGGGGTCAGTACAGGGTTAGTGGGTCTGGCAGGGTTAGGGGGTCTGGGACGGAGGGAGGGGGTCAGCACAGGCTATTAATAGAATGTTGTTATTATGTGTTACTATTGAGAGTTAACATGGGAGTGTGCTTGTTACTATGGTGCGTTACTATGGGAGCATGGGCGTTGCCATGGAGGGCACAAAGAAATCAGGAAGTGACATTTTGAGCGCCAACAGAAGAGAGGGAAATCAGGAGGAGAAAGAAGGAGAGAGAATCTACTCTTCTCCCCAAAGTCACCACAGAAAAAGCAAGGGAAGCGATTGGGAGTGGAGGGGGTGGGCCCCAAGTCCATGGTCAACATTGATGGATAAGTCAACTTGCTCACAGAATTTTAAAAAAGAGCGATTCTAGACGATGTCAGTCAGGTCAGGACTTGATTATGACGGAATTCCAAGCTGGGTAGCTAGGGATTTTGATTGACACTCCAAAGGAACCATTAGGGTGGCCTGATTATGGGTAGAGGGTAGGATTTAGGTGGGACAGGGTTCAGGAAGTCACTTGTGTCTGATTTAATTATTAGCTTTTATTATAAGATTTTATAAATGTGATTTTATTTGGAGATTATTTCTCTGAGCATCTCTTTAATAGATTGCAGTCAAACAGCTACCCTGATGAGAAAAAGCCTTTGATCTCAAGAGAGAGCGAGTGAGAGAGAGAGCGAGAGAGAGAGCGAGAGAGAGAGCGAGAGAGAGAGCGAGAGAGAGCGAGAGAGAGCGAGAGAGAGCGAGAGAGAGCGAGAGAGAGCGAGAGAGAGCGAGAGAGAGCGAGAGAGAGCGAGAGAGAGCGAGAGAGCGAGAGAGAGCGAGAGAGAGCGAGAGAGAGCGAGAGAGAGCGAGAGAGAGCGAGAGAGAGCGAGGAGTACAGTGACACGACAGAGAGACAGAGTGAGAAAGAGAAAAGACCCATCTCCTCTCTCTCCACCTCTTTGTGTATCTTGTGGTAATAATGTGCGTGAGTTGACAACAACAACCAACAGAAAATATTTACCAACAAAAACAAACCACCAAAACAGAAATGATCACCATAGCAACCTGTGGGAAACCAAAACAACCATCACACCACAACGACAGTCATGCTGAGTCCTGTGTTAGCTTGACAACACCAACCTCCTGTACGGCCATGCGGTCACAAGATCTTCAATGAGCAGTCATGTGACCCGGCCGTGTGTGTGTGTGTGTGTGTGTGAGTGTGTGTGTACCTCTTGGGCCTCTCATTGAGGCTGGTGCTGCGAGCACGGAAGCTGCTCTGAGTGTCCTGGGTGTCATCGAACGGCATCAGAGCATTAGAGCGCAGACCCTGGAGAGAGAGAGAGGGGAGAGAGAGGAGAGGGGGGAGGGAGGAGAGGAGAGGGGAGAGGGGGAGAGAGGAGAGAGAGAGGGAGGGGGAGGGAGGAGAGGAGAGGGAGAGGGGGAGGGGAGGAGAGGGGGAGGAGAGGGGGGGGAGAGGGGGGAGGAGGAGAGAGGAGAGGGGAGAGGAGGAGGGGAGAGAGGAGAGGAGAGGGGGAGGGAGAGAGGAGGGAGGAGAGGGGGGAGGGAGGAGAGGGAGAGGGGAGGGAGGAGAGGAGAGGGAGGAGGGAGGAGAGAGGAGGAGGGGAGGGAGGAGAGGAGGGAGAGGGAGGAGGGAGAGGGGAGAGAGAGAGAGGGGAGGGAGAGGGGAGGAGAGGGAGGGAGAGAGGAGAGGGAGGGGAGGGGGAGGGAGAGAGGAGAGGGAGAGAGGAGAGGGAGGGAGAGAGGAGAGGGGAGAGGAGAGAGGAGAGGGAGAGAGAGGGGAGAGGGAGGAGAGGAGAGAGGAGAGAGAGAGGAGAGGGAGAGAGAGAGAGGAGGAGAGGAGAGGAGAGAGAGGGAGGGAGAGAGGGGAGAGGGAGGAGAGGGGAGAGGGAGAGGGGAGAGGGGAGGGAGGGAGAGGGAGAGAGGAGAGAGAGAGGGAGAGAGAGGGGGAGAGAGGGGAGAGAGAGGGGGGGAGAGAGAGGAGGAGAGAGAGGGAGAGAGGGGGGAGAGAGAGGGAGAGGGAGGGAGAGGGAGGGAGGAGAGGGAGAGGGAGGAGAGGGAGAGAGGGGAGAGAGAGGGGAGAGGGGAGAGGGAGAGGGGAGGAGAGAGAGAGAGGGGAGGGAGGAGAGAGAGAGGAGGGAGGAGGGAGGGAGGGGAGAGGGAGAGGGAGGAGGGAGGAGGGAGAGGGGGAGGGAGAGAGAGGAGGAGAGGGGAGAGGGAGGAGAGAGAGGGAGAGAGGAGAGGGGAGAGGAGAGAGAGAGAGGGAGAGGGAGGAGAGGGAGAGGGAGGGGAGAGAGGGAGGAGGGAGAGGGAGAGAGAGAGAGGGAGGGAGAGGAGAGAGAGGGGAGGGAGGAGAGAGAGGGAGAGGGGAGAGAGAGGGGAGAGAGAGGGAGAGAGAGGGAGAGAGAGAGGGAGAGAGAGGGGAGAGAGAGGGGAGAGAGAGGGGAGGAGAGAGAGGGAGAGAGAGAGGGAGGGGGAGAGAGAGAGGGGAGAGGGAGAGAGGAGAGGGGAGGGAGGGGGAGAGAGGAGGGAGAGAGGGAGGAGGGGGAGAGAGAGGGGGAGAGAGGGAGGAGGGGGGAGAGAGGAGAGGAGGGAGGAGAGAGAGAGAGAGGGAGAGAGAGAGAGGAGGGAGGAGAGAGAGAGGGAGAGAGAGGGAGAGAGAGAGAGGAGGAGAGGAGAGAGAGAGAGAGAGGAGAGAGAGAGAGAGGGAGGAGAGAGAGAGGGGAGAGGGGAGAGGGGAGAGAGAGGGGGAGAGAGAGAGAGAGAGGGAGAGAGAGGGGAGGGGGGGAGAGAGAGAGAGAGAGGAGAGGGGAGAGGGAGAGAGGAGAGGGAGAGAGAGGGGAGAGGGAGGGAGAGAGAGAGGAGGGAGAGAGAGGGAGAGAGAGAGAGGGGAGGAGAGGAGAGAGAGAGAGAGGGGGAGGGAGAGAGAGAGGGGAGGGAGAGAGAGAGAGAGAGAGAGAGAGAGAGAGAGAGAGAGAGAGAGAGAGAGAGGAGAGAGAGAGAGAGAGAGAGAGAGAGAGAGAGAGAGAGAGGGAGAGAGAGAGAGAGAGAGGGGGAGGGAGAGAGAGAGAGAGGGAGGGGGGGGAGAGAGAGAGAGAGAGGGGAGGGAGGGAGAGAGAGAGAGGGAGGGAGGGAGAGAGGAGAGGGGAGGGAGGAGAGAGGAGAGGAGAGGGAGAGAGAGAGAGAGAGAGAGGGAGGGGAGAGGGGAGAGAGGGAGAGGGAGAGGGAGAGAGGGAGAGGGAGAGGAGAGAGAGAGAGAGGGAGAGGGAGGGGAGGAGAGAGAGGGGAGGGAGGGAGAGAGAGAGGGAGAGGGAGGAGGAGAGAGAGGGAGAGGGAGGAGGGAGGAGAGGGGAGAGGGAGGAGGGAGGAGAGGAGAGAGGGAGGAGGAGGAGAGGAGAGAGGGAGAGAACAGAGGAGAGGAGAGAGAGGGAGAGGGGAGAGGGAGGGGACAGGAGAGAGAGGAGAGGGAGGACAGGAGAGAGAGGAGAGGGAGGACAGGAGAGAGAGGGAGAGGGAGGACAGGAGAGAGAGGGAGAGGGAGGACAGAGAGAGAGGGAGAGGAGGGAGAGAGAGAGGGAAATGGGAGGAAAGAGAGAGGGAGACACGAGGGAGAAAGAGAGACCAGGAGAGAGAGAGGGAGAGAGAGGGGGGGGGAGAGAGAGAAAGGGTGAGAGAACGAGAGAATAGTACTGAGCAGAGACCCGAGAGCACAGAGTACAGAGTTAAACCAGAGAGACACAATGACTGAGAAGAGGAGGGAGAGAGAGTTACAAGGAAAATGTCTCAGGAAACAGGTAGATTATGAAACGTGTAAACAGAGACCACCTAAACCTGGTGATGTACTGCACAAAGTCCTTTCTGAAGGTGAGACACAAGCGGATAAACCTGGAGATGACATGGAGATGACTGGTGAAACCTGGAGACACAATGTACTGGTTAAACCTGGAGAGACACAATGTACTGGTTAAACCTGAGAGAGACACAATGTACTGGTTAAACCTGGAGAGACACAATGTACTGGTTAAACCTGGAGAGACACAATGTACTGGTTAAACCTGGAGAGACACAATGTACTGGTTAAACCTGGAGGAGAGACACAATGTACTGGTTAAACCTGGAGAGAGAGACACAATGTACTGGTTAAACCTGGAGAGAGAGACACAATGTACTGGTTAAACCTGGAGAGGCACAATGTACTGGTTAAACCTGGAGAGGCACAATGTACTGGTTAAACCTGGAGAGGCACAATGTACTGGTTAAACCTGGAGAGACACAATGTACTGGTTAAACCTGGAGAGAGAGACACAATGTACTGGTTAAACCTGGAGAGACACAATGTACTGGTTAAACCTGGAGAGGCACAATGTACTGGTTAAACCTGGAGAGGCACAATGTACTGGTTAAACCTGGAGAGAGGGGGGTGGAGAGAGAGGAGGGAGAGAGAAACAGAGAGGAGTTAGAAAAGGATAGAGGTAGAGAGAGAGAGAGAAACAGAGTGAGAGAGCGTGTGTGTGAGCGTGTGTATCCGGTACTCACTTGGAGGGGTTGGTGTAGGGCAGGGAGATGGCGAACACACTGACGTACTGCTCTGCTACAAAGTAAGCATAGAGATGTGGCAGCCGCACCAGAGCTACACCACACACACACACACACACACACACACACACACACACAGTTAGCATGACAATAATCTAACCTTGCCATGTGGCACCATCATCAACAGGTAAGGATGTAATGGGGTCACTAAACTCTACAACTGAACAATCTTCCCTGTAAAGACACTAAAGTATATAACATGACTGTGTGAGGTATATTAGGTGTGTTTCCCCATATGTAAACATCATCTAACATGAACTAGGAAGTGAAATACAAAGAATCCTTCACACATTCATTGGCTGATCTAGCTTCCTGTATAAACAGATCCTGTTCTCTGATTGGCTTCCATCTATCAGGGCGTGTAAACTAAGGTGTGTTCTCACTGGACAGGAATTCCAGCATGGGCGACGCCATGGCGACGGTTGCCGAGATGTGAGTCAGCTTGACGATGAGGGCGGGGAGGAGTTTAATCATGATGTCAGGCATCTCCACGGTGCACATTGTCAGGGCAACCACACACTGCTTGGCACAGCGGTATATCAGCCCTGCTTCCAGACACTGAACCAACTCCCTCTGAGAGATGAAGATGGAAAGACAGAAGAGAACAACGATGATGTTATTTACGATCAGATATTGAGATGAAACTCTCAAAAAGGCACAAGCTGTTTTTACCCGAGGATTATGGTCACTTGCCCAAATGTTTTATTTTCTACTTAGGCCTACAGTCGCAGATACCATTAATGGAATTGTCTTTCACTCAAACATGGGGTCACTTTTTACCAGCCATAGTATCTAGTGATTTAAAACATTTTTACCAGCCATAGTATCTAGTGATTTAAAACATTTTTACCCGCCATAGTATCTAGTGATTTAAAACATTTTTACCCGCCATAGTATCTAGTGATTTAAAACATTTTTACCAGCCATAGTATCTAGTGATTTAAAACATTTTTACCCGCCATAGTATCTAGTGATTTAAAACATTTTTACCCGCCATAGTATCTAGTGATTTAAAACATTTTTACCCGCCATAGTATCTAGTGATTTAAAACATTTTTACCCGCCATAGTATCTAGTGATTTAAAACATTTTTACCCGCCATAGTATCTAGTGATTTAAAACATTTTTACCAGCCATAGTATCTAGTGATTTAAAACATTTTTACCCGCCATAGTATCTAGTGATTTAAAACATTTTTACCAGCCATAGTATCTAGTGATTTAAAACATTTTTACCAGCCATAGTATCTAGTGATTTAAAACATTTTTACCAGCCATAGTATCTAGTGATTTAAAACATTTTTACCAGCCATAGTATCTAGTGATTTAAAACATTTTTACCAGCCATAGTATCTAGTATTTACCAGCCTAAAAAAAAGCTACATTGAATAGACCAAGAAAACTCATCAACGTGCTAACGACTCACAGAAAACTCATCAACGTGCTAACGACTCTCACAGAAAACTCATCAACGTGCTAACGACTCACAGAAAACTCATCAACGTGCTAACGACTCACAGAAAACATCAACAGAAAACTCATCAACGTGCTAACGACTCACAGAAAACTCATCAACGTGCACAGAAAAACGACTCACAGAAAACTCATCAACGTGCTAACGACTCACAGAAAACTCATCAACGTGCTAACGACTCACAGAAAACTCATCAACGTGCTAACGACTCACAGAAAACTCATCAACGTGCTAACGACTCACAGAAAACTCATCAACGTGCTAACGACTCACAGAAAACTCATCAACGTGCTAACGACTCACAGAAAACTCATCAACGTGCTAACGACTCACAGTAAACTCATCAA
>NW_025745856.1:245814-248314 GCF_021184085.1 Oncorhynchus gorbuscha | reverse complement strand
AGAGAGACCCAGAGAGAGGAGAAAGAGAGACCCAGAGAGAGGAGAGAGAGAGACCCAGAGAGAGGAGAGAGAGAGACCCAGAGAGAGAGAGAGAGAGAGACCCAGAGAGAGAGACCCAGAGAGAGAGAGAGACCCAGAGAGAGAGAGAGAGACCCAGAGAGAGGAGAGAGACCCAGAGAGAGGAGAGAGACCCAGAGAGAGGAGAGAGACCCAGAGAGAGGAGAGAGACCCAGAGAAGCAGTTTAACACACTTTCTGTCCCTAAATAACGTTCAACATAAGACGGGAATGACAATCACTCAACGGGAACCTATAACAACTTTTAGTTTGGTTTTTGTTTCCATGACGACTGCCTGTTTTGGTATCCGTGGCGACCATACAGCACTATACAGTTACCTAAAGAACTTCTCCATAAGGCGGTGTAGGCTCTGGATCCACCCATCTTTAGCTGGCTGGATGGACTGGGCCCGGTACGATATCAGAGTCAGCACCGACGCATCCTGATGACATCACAACAACAACTCCTTACAAGAACAATGGAAGACAAAGTGAAGGCAAATAACAGACATCACACAGACTGTCAGACACAGGAAAAAAAGAGAGAGAGAAGGGCTGATGAGAGGAGGAAAGGAGAAGAGGAGGGTCGATGAGAGGAAGAAAGGAGAAGAGGGGGAAAGGAGAAGAGGAGGGTCGATGAGAGGAAGAAAGGAGAAGAGGGGGAAAGGAGAAGAGGAGGGCCTATGAGAGGAAGAAAGGAGAAGAGGGGGAAAGGAGAAGAGGAGGGTCGATGAGAGGAAGAAAGGAGAAGAGGGGGAAAGGAGAAGAGGAGGGTCGATGAGAGGAAGAAAGGAGAAGAGGGGGAAAGGAGAAGAGGAGGGCCTATGAGAGGGGGAAAGGAGAAGAGGAGGGCCTATGAGAGGGGGAAAGGAGAAGAGGAGGGCCTATGAGAGGGGGAAAGGAGAAGAGGAGGGCCTATGAGAGGGGGAAAGGAGAAGAGGAGGGCCTATGAGAGGGGGAAAGGAGAAGAGGAGGGCCTATGAGAGGGGGAAAGGAGAAGAGGAGGGCCTATGAGAGGGGGAAAGGAGAAGAGGAGGGCCGATGAGAGGGGGAAAGGAGAAGAGGGGGAAAGGAGAAGAGGAGGGCCGATGAGAGGGAAAGGAGAAGAGGGGGAAAGGAGAAGAGGAGGGCCTATGAGAGGAAGAAGAAAGGAGAAGAGGGGGAAAGGAGAAGAGGAGGGCCTATGAGAGGGAAAGGAGAAGAGGAGGGCCTAAGAGGGGGAAAGGAGAAGAGGAGGGTCGATGAGAGGAAGAAAGGAGAAGAGGGGGAAAGGAGAAGAGGAGGGCCTATGAGAGGAAGAAAGGAGAAGAAGCCTATGAGAGGGGGAAAGGAGAAGAGGAGGGCCTATGAGAGGGGGAAAGGAGAAGAGGAGGGCCTATGAGAGGGGGAAAGGAGAAGAGGAGGGCCTATGAGAGGGGGAAAGGAGAAGAGGAGGGCCTATGAGAGGGGGAAAGGAGAAGAGGAGGGCCTATGAGGGGGAAAGGAGAAGAGGAGGGCCTATGAGAGGGGGAAAGGAGAAGAGGAGGGCCTATGAGAGGGGGAAAGGAGAAGAGGAGGGCCTATGAGAGGGTGAAAGGAGAAGAGGAGGGCCTAGAGAGGGGGAAAGAGAAGAGGGGGGGGAGAGGAGGGCCTATGAGAGGGGGAAAGGAGAAGAGGAGGGATGAGAGGAAGAAAGGAGCCTAAGAGGGGAAAGGAGAAGAGGAGGGCCTATGAGAGGGGGAAAGGAGAAGAGGAGGGCCTATGAGAGGGGGAAAGGAGAAGAGGAGGGCCTATGAGAGGGGGAAAGGAGAAGAGGAGGGCCTATGAGAGGGGGAAAGGAGAAGAGGAGGGCCTATGAGAGGGGGAAAGGAGAAGAGGAGGGCCTATGAGAGGGGGAAAGGAGAAGAGGAGGGCCTATGAGAGGGGAAAGGAGAAGAGGAGGGCCTATGAGAGGGGGAAAGGAGAAGAGGAGGGCCTATGAGAGGGGGAAAGGAGAAGAAGAGGAGGGCCTATGAGAGGGGGAAAGGAGAAGTGGAGGGCCTATGAGAGGGAGAAAGGAGAAGAGGGGGAGAGGAGGGCCTATGAGAGGAGGAAAGGAGAAGAGGGGAGAGGAGGGCCTATGAGAGGAAGAAAGGAGAAGAGGGGGAAAGGAGGAGGGCCTATGAAGGGGGAAAGGAGAAGAGGGGGAGGAGGGCCTATGAGAGGGGGAAGGAGAAAGAGGGGGAGAGGAGGAAAGGAGAAGAGGGGGAGAGGAGAAAGGGGGAAGAGGAGGAGTGGAGGGCCTATGAGAGGGGGAAAGGAGAAGAGGGGGAGAGGAGGGCCTATGAGAGGGGGAAAGGAGAAAGGGGGAGAGGAGGGCCTATGAGAGGGGGAAAGGAGAAGAAGAGGAGGGCCTATGAGAGGGGGAAAGGAGAAGAGGGGAGAGGAGGGCCTATGAGAGGGGGAAAGGAGAAGAGGGGGAGAGG